>NW_021633477.1:0-43852 GCF_004799145.2 Neltuma alba
AAATCTTGTGCTGTTTTTTTTTTTTTTTGGGTTTGCGCACGAAGTGAATTGTATTATTTATGACTTAAAAATTTTATATTTTTTGGTCAAAAAAATTTATTATTTGATAGAGTGTGTGTATATATATAATACTACCTTCACTCACAAATATAAGAGCTAATTTATAGTACAATTTATCCTAAAAACTAGTTTTTATATTTAGGACCGAAAGCAGTATTAATTATAATATCATTAATATGATTTGTAAAAATATTTTATGGGTTCTTGTAAATTGTAATTCTTCAATTTTGAATGTACAAGTCATTTAATTAATTTTGGTAGATTAAGAATGCTAAAAAAATTATTTAATTTTAATAAATATGTCCTAATCTCTTTAAAATATTAAATTATATCTTAGTTTATGTGTTATATAAATTAATTTAAAAAATGATAAATATAAGAAGCAAAGTGAATTAAAATCCTAAAATTCAACTCCAAAACAAGCTCCTCATTTAAAATCGAATGATAATTTTTCATAAAATTATTTGGCATATAGTGTTATTTAACTAGATTTAAACATTTTTTTCCCTTCCTGCCAACGCGAATTTAAGCATTGTTTTGGTCTACACAAGAAATTGGTGTCATAAATTATATTTTCTATCTGTAAGATTTAAACCTGGTAAAACTAGTCCTGTTTGCGGAGAATTGGTATAGAATATTAAAATTGAAATTATATAGATTATATTTTTCTTCTGAAAGAAAAACAATCAAAATTTTATGTACTATTTAGTCCATGAAAAGTAATAAACTAATTTTTTTTTTCAAATTCATACGGTCTGGTCAAGTTGTGCTGAATTAGTTGGTTGGCTCAACTTGATCATGTGGTGTATGTCCCAATTTGTCAAATATATATTTTATCTCATGTTACAAATAAATGTACCATTGAACATAAAATAATAATATATCATATATTATTCTATAAAATATCCCACTAAGTGCCACCTAATATTAAGAGAAAATGACACAAAAATGATACTTAAACTTGGAAATGATAAAATGGTTATCTGAATTTGTAAAATCATAATTTAGTCACAAGTGATCAATTTGGTATTTATAAATTTGCTGAAATAACTATATTACCCTTCATTTTATTTGTTGTTTTTAAAAAACCAAAACCCCCACTGACCGGCCAGTCGTTGGAGCTCAACGACTGGTCACAATTGGTCTTTAGAGCTCCAGTGGCTAGAAACAATTATTTTGAAAATTTTTACAACTTCATTATAATGGTTAACAACTTTTGTAATGCTATTAACAATTTCAGTATAACAGTTAACAATAGGTTTATTAGAAAATTCAACAATTGGTCGACGAAACTCTAGTGGCCAGAAACAAATTTTTTAAAATTTTTTACAAATTTCAGTATAATGATTAATAACTCTTGTAATGCTATTAACAACTTTAATATAGCAGTTAACAAGAAGTTTTCCGGCAAATTCAAAAGGTAGCATTTTTACAACTTCAGTAATGCTGTTAACAATTCCACAGCTCTATTAACAACTTCGGTATAGCATTTTAATAATAGGTTTTTTTAAAAATTAAAAAAAATGGCATTTTTACAACTTTAGCAACTAGTTTTTTTTAAAAATTTTTTTTACAATTTCAGTATAACGGTTAACAACTTTTAAAACCTTGTTAACAACTTCAGTATAGCAGTTAACAGGTTTTTCAGGAAATTAAACAATTGGTCACTAGAGCTCCAGAAACAATTTTTTTAAAATTTTTTACAATTTCAATATAGCAGTTAACAACTCTTGTAAGCTATTAATAATTTCAGTATAGCAGTTAACAAAAGTTTTTTAGAAAATACAAAAAGTAGCATTTTTACAACTTCAGTAATGTCGTTAACAAGTTCCGTAACTCTATTAACAATTTCGGTATAGTATTTAACAACAGCTTTTCTTAAAAATTTAAAAAAAATAGCATTTTTACAACTTTAGCAACTTTTTTTTTTTAATTTTTACAATTTCAGTATAATGGTTAATAATTTTTGTAGTACATTATTAACAATTTCAGTATAGCAGTTAATAATAGATTTTTTAAAAATTTAAAAGTAGTATTTTTACAATTTTAGTAACGTCGTTAACAACTTATGTACGTCTATTAACAACTTTGATATAGCATTTAACAACAGTTTTCTTAAAAATTCAAAAAATAACATTTTTACAACTTTAACAATTTTTTTTTGAAATTTTTACAACTTCACTATAATGTTAACAACTTTTGCAACGTTATTAACAACTTCAATATAGCAGTTAAAAACAAGTTTTTTTGGAAAATTCAAAAAGTGACATTTTTACAACTTCAATAATGTTGTTAATAATTCAAAAACCTATTGTGAACGACTATACTAAAATTGTTAATAGCATTACAAAAGTTGTTAACCGTTATATTAAAGTTGTAAATTTTTTAAAAAATTGTTTCTGGTCGTCAGAGCTCCGGCGACCAATTATTGAATTTTCCGAAAAATTTGTTATTAACTACTATACTGAAGTTATTAATAGCGTTATAAAAGTTGTTAACTGTTATTCTGAAGTTGTAAAAATTTTCAAAAAACTTGTTTCTGGCTGTTAGAGTTTCGGCGACCGGCTGACTAATGAGGACTTTGGTTTTTTAAAAACAATAAATAAAATGGAGGGTAGTGTGATCATTTCAACAAATTTATAAATGTCAAATTGGTCACTTGTGAGTAAATTAGGATTTTACAAATTCAGGTGATCATTTTGGCATTTCCAAGTTCAAGTATAATTTTTGTGTCATTTTCCCTAATATTAATATTTAAACTTAATTGAAAGATATCTTATCAAACGTCGTGCTATTAACATTTATTCCATTAAAACTGATGCTGCGGTTTCTGTACATAATTTTTATTCTATCCGTAATCCTCCTCCGGCAATTTATTATTTAAAAAAAAATTTTTAATGCCTATATTATTATAAATCAAAGAACTGTAAGGGAAATTGATGTGCTACCCAATTATTTTAGTTTAGTTCACATGATTTTTCAAAAGGAAACAAATATTGTTGAGGAAGTTGATGGTTTTAATTTTATTTTTTTAAAAAATTTGGCGTTTTCAGTTTTCACGTTATTTTCGTTTCGTTACATCAGTTCCTTCAACTGACGACAACCAAAGCGAGGGCTTCGGTCCTTCGCTAGGGTTTGCGAATCTGCCATTGCCCATTGTTATGCGCTTGTGCTTGTTACGACTACTTTTTACTTGTAAAAGCTTCAAAGTTCTTATTTTGTGCTTTCCCTTTGAACTCGATCCTTCTGAAAGACTCATGTTAAATGTGTTCCGAGTACCTGATTCGAAGTTCAAAGGTATTCCCTTTATTCTCCACTTCTAGATTTTCTTCATCTGTGTTCTTGCACTTGCAGTTTCCTTACATGGTTTTCTGGAAAATCTTTAATTTATTTGAAGCTTTTTTGAATTTGCATCTGGGTGTTGACAATTCTGAAGTTTTCAGGGAAAAAAGATTTGATTGTTAGTTGACACTGTTTTTGCCCCAGAATCAAGTCAATTACGAAGAAATTGTTTGATCTTGAGCATGGTTTTGCAAATTCTTTTGTTCGAGTTTGAAGTGATGGAGAGCATATGATTGGGAGGTAAGATATTTTGTGATTGGAGTTTGGCTTTCAGGATTGGAATTTGATCAATCTGTTGATTGGATCCGCTTTGAAGTTAATGAATTTGACCAATTGGATATTGAGTGTTTAATTATGATGAATTTAGATGCCTCAGGATCAGATACATTTGAATTAGAAAAAAGCCTTCATGGTGGGTTTCTTTGATCTGTTGATTTTGGGCTTTTGGTGTAGAATACTGAGTATCTTGAGGGGGAGTAATCTCTGAAGTTTGACAATGTCGTCGGATAGTCAGGGCCCCTCAACACCATTTTCCTCCATTGGCCGTTCATTATTTGGTATCAGGCGGGAGCAGGTTCATTCTTTGGAGGTGAGTCATGAATCCGGATCCCATGATACAGGGCTTGAATCATTCCAGAAGCTGGTCACAGATAGATTCGATGAGCTTTGTGGGGTCAGTGATGATGAATTGCTCTCTATCCAATGGATGCTGAAGCTCCTTGATGCATTTGTCTGCTGCCAGGAGGAATTCAGGGCCATTCTACTGAATAAGAAGGAACAGATCTCAAAACCCCCTCTTGATCGAATAATTTCTGAATTCTTTGAGAGTTCAGTGAAGGCACTTGATATTTGTAATGCGAGCCGTGAAGGGGTTGAGAAGATTCGGGTGTGGCAAAAACAATTGGAGATTGTCATGTCTGCCTTGGACTCTAAAAAGAGAGCATTAAGTGAAGGCATGTTTCGGAGAGCAAGAAAGGCATTGATGGATTTGGCACTGGCAATGCTTGATGACACTGGGTCTGCTTTTTCACAACGCAACCGATCTTTTGGACGTCATAACACAAGCAAAGATAAGCATTCCCACTCAGGGCATTCTCGGTCTCATTCTTGGAGTGTATCTCGCTCCTGGTCTGCAGCCAAGCAACTGCAATCCATTGCAAATAACTTGGCTCCACCTCGTGCAAATGAGACTGCTGCAACCAATGGTCTTGCTATTCCTGTGTTTACAATGTACTCTGTTCTGTTGTTTGTCTTGTGGTCTCTTGTAGCAGCGATTCCTTGTCAGGATAGGGGTCTGAATATCCATTTTTCAATACCGCGGCAGTTCTCATGGAGCACCCCCATAACCTCACTTCACGAACGAATCTTGGAGGAGTCTAAGAAGCGTGAACGCCGGAACTCAAATGGCTTGTTGAAGGAGATATATCAAGTGGAGAGATGTACCCAACACTTGACAGACCTGGTGGATTCAGTCCAGCTTCCATTAACAGAGGAGCAGAAATTTGAAGTTGAACAGGTTACAGAGGAGTTGAATTTGATTTATGAATCTTTTAAAGGTGGTCTGGATCCACTGGAGTGCCAAGTGAGGGAAGTTTTCCGAAAGATCATGGCTTGCAGAACTGAGGGGCTGGAATACCTGAGTATGTCAAACTATGCAGAGTAAGGAAATCGGTGAACTTGTTACAGAGGAAGATCAAATGTACAAATTTGTGAAGCGTACACATTTTGTATCTTGCTTTTTGGAAGGAGGAAGAGTTACCAAATGCGTTTAGAGTATAAACTCCTAGCCTGCCTTGTATTTGTCTCTGTACTTGTGTGAGAGAACATAATGTTCAGGTTACTTCCTAAATATCTCATGCCTTATTTGCTCATATGGTTTATGTCTTGCACTTGCACTTTTCTTACAAAATTTGTAATACAGTAAATTCTCACAATGAGGAAAAAGAAAACATTCATGAGCTTTAAGCCATCCTTTTTGTAATGACACTGCTGCTAGTATTACTACTCTAGTGATGTCCACTTATTGTACGGAGGACAAATATTTTGGAGACAGAAAATGTCATCCTCAAGAGTTTGATTGTGCTTGAAACAGTCAAATGAGATGTTATAGGTGATAGTAAAATTACATGCTTTTTTTAACGCACAATTTAAATGTATGTACACAAATATGTCAACGGCTAGTTGAGACCTTCTCCAAGCGTGGGGGATTGTACTACCATTGAGACAGTTTGCTGTGAACACGTTTTATTTCTCAGGCCATGGTCTAATTACAAAGTTGGTAATAAACTTCTCGATATGTGTTTGATTTTGGGGTCTGATCATAATGTAAGTAATTAATTACATATTTTGGTTCAAATGGCTAGAAACGTTTGTTTTCCGAAATTATTCTCTTTAAAATAATGAGTTGTCAATGATTCCACAATGAAATCATACATGACGTATCAAATGGTTGCTACCTGATGATATACACAAGAAGCTCTATCAGATGCCCGCCGTAATGTTGGATTTATTTGGAACAATAAATACTTTAAGAAATTATGAGGGGTTTGAAGTTTTAAAAATGGTCAACGAACTTACCAACCCAATCTTATATTTTTAATAGTTGAAGATGCTTGTCTTGAGGAATAGATCAATATTTGATAGACATCTCACAAATAAAAATATTACAGCAGCGTTTTCTAAATAAAATAGACAGTAACTTTATTGGAAATTCATCGAATTCCAACTGAGAATGTACATTTTTTCTAGGTTCTAAGCCTACTGAGCTGACACCTTCTATAAACTCACAACAGATATTGTACACCTATGCTCCTGTTACTTGTACACCAAGTAATACAACATGCCTGACTAAGCAACACTGCAAACCCTTAATAATCAGGTCCTTTAGCAGAGCCCAGTAGAGACTACTAGCATAAAAGGTGCATCCCTATCTTGGACATTGAGCGAGAAAATATATAAAACAGAACAGTAAGTAATTCACAGGCCAAGGTCCCATAAAAATTCAATGGCTCTACTATATGCTCTTGTGAAAGAAAAATGGAGCAAAATTTGGCCAAAGGTTGGAAAGGATCCACCAATTTTTGTCCTACTATACCCACCTGGAGGAGTTTCGACCTTCAAAGGAGTTGAACTTGGCACCCATGAAATTTTCTTGATTCCAATGGAGGAATCAGTTATACAGGTGCAGAAATCTTGTGCCAAAAACCTTCGCCAATTTTCAAAATGAACTGAGTTGAGAGACTTCCATGTAGATTTCTGCAAGACTAAGTGAAGAGCTCGGGAAAAGACCACATTATGAACTTAGCAAAAATGTCAGACTCCAAGAACTCTATATGAGCAGCCCGCCCAATGAGTGTGTTTAAGTTCTTGCCGTATGAGGAGGTATTGAAGTTGATGTCACAGCGCATGACCACACCATGGTCGGTGAGGGCATTAATTTGGTGCAAGCAATTATTTAGCATCTCATGGAAGACTTTCCCTTTTTTAGAGTAATCCAAGGAAGCTGATGGACAATGTTCAATTCTGGCAGAATGGTAGGGGACATAACCATCCTGAAATGAAATTGAGAGGAAGCGCTAGGAAATATTTTAACAAATAATAGAAAGGGGTAAATGGATATTTAATAAAACAGTGCTATGGAATTATTTTTTTGAGTTGAACGGTGCTATGGAATTATTAATTTTACACAAGGCATATAATCAAAACTAGTTGATAGCTCTAATAAAACCAACACAAAATGTGAAGAAACCATATTAAAGGACCATCGCAGAAAAGCAGATGGAGTAGCTGCAATTATGCATTATTTTAAGTCCTATACTGGCAGGAAAAAAAGGTCCTATAGAAGTGAGCTTTCCACCCAGCATATTTCTTTTAATTATTCAGCTCCCGTTTCTTTTCTTGATCCATTGGTTTCAGATATATACTTTTTACTACTACCACGGGTCTTCAAGATAATAGCTAATTTACTAATTTGAGTGGATTAAGAAAATTAGTTAATTTAGTTGTTTGTAATAAATAAGTATTGTCTTTCCTAAAATGCCCTTACTAACCAAGTGTCATTTCATGAAATATTTAATATGTACAACTGCTACAAGGACCATACCTTAGAAAAAATAGATAAATATGAAAGATAAAGTGGATTGGGATCTTATCTTTAGAATCAAATTAAAAGTCAAACAAGCTCTTATATTAAGGACAGAAGTGATCAAATAGATGAATGCAAGCTCTCAGGATGGAATTCAGAAAAAGTTTTCCGATGAACGGGCCTTATTAAATTTCAACTTATCCAGATTCTCATCATAAGCATACCAAAAAGGTTACCTGAGGTGAGGACAAAAGTATTATATTCCTGAAGTTCACCAGTGTCTTCTTCTGCAGTAAAAGAATAGATGTTATTTAACTTCAGCAGCTAAAGACCAACAAAATGACACTTATTTCCCATTGTTCCCTTCATCAAAATACGCCAACTAAATTGAACAGCATAGAAAACATTTGCCATGAGGATTCAAAAGAATAAACAAGCTACAAGACTCAGACCAAAACTTCAAGGCAGCAACCTTCTAGCAGTTGAATTTCCAGTAATCACTGCTTACCTCCCGCCACAACCCCAAAAAACATTCACCATATATCAAGAGAAAATAAGCATGCATTCACAATTCAGTACCTTGGAAAGATTGTAGATGAAGGTGTTTTCAAGATCAGGATCATCTGTAAATGTCAGCTGATGGATGCATTGTATGTCCTTCAGCTTCTTCAAGAGCCACAACCCTGAATTGAACACAGAGTTTGAACTATACATATAACCCAGGTGAGGACCCGATATTGAAACATATGTATACAGGTATCTTAAATATGGCTCCATGATGCTCTCTGCAATTCAAAAACAAAAAACAAAAAAAAAGAAAGAAAAGAAAAAGAAATTCTTTTAATAATGTGATTGTGATCAACACTACTTCTATAAGATTTATGCATGCACACCTGCTAAAGCAGTCCTGATAATGAGATTTCCAATAGAATGGCCAACAAAGCTAAGCTTGATATCTTTCAGGTGTCCACTTCTTGAAAATTTATCCATCTTCCTTTTGACGAAAGAGACCACCTCCTCTGCAAGTCGTAAACCCATTTCTCTGAAGTCTCCAGATGTTTTGTCTTCATTAGCCTCTGACATAAGGAATTGTATCTTGGGATCTATCAGCAGCCATTGGTTCCGCACAAGCCGTAAATCCAAATGATGTCCCTGCAAAGTTTAAGTGATAGTCAAATGATCTATTAACAGAACAATAAGGAGGATAAGACAAATTCTGAACTTGCCAATGAAATGAATTCACTATGACTATAAACATTAAAGTAGGAATGCCGTCAACTAAAACATTACATATAACAATCAGCAAAAGCCACTAACATCTTTTGAGCACAACATAATTCATGCTAAAATCATGAGAATTGCAGTAATATATCAGTAAAAAGGCAAGCAAAAATATTGTAAAAAATAAGGCAGATGAAACTACACTACAAACAACAGTATAAAAGAAAAGAAAGAAGGCTGTTGCATTGCATATCTCTATGTCTACTGCTGTGAAGGGTAGATCCGCATTACCAATTAGTCATTGGTTTTGGCGAGTGATTGACTTATACTTGAAACGGGAAAGTATAACAGACCGAGTTTACCCTTTAATTTCAGATATATACCATAGAACAGCAATGGTTGAGGCATGACTTGAGCAAACAAACAGATCTAAAAGGAACCGGATGTAATTTATTAGAGGGAGAGCTCACGTGTGTAAAAAACAAATGCATGGATGCATGAGTATGACTGTCTCAATGTAACAATATAAAATGAGGTTTCATGCACATACATAGAAGAAATTAGGATGAACGGGGCCCATTTGTACTAATAACTTTTATAATAAGATAAAATTTCTGGCAAGAATAATTCAATGTTAAGCCTCTATTGGGACAGTAAAACCCTTCTGTAGGACAATCAACAAAGGAGCAGAGTTTCTTGAAGCATTCATGGCTACTTTGTTATGACCATCCCAAACTTCAAATAAAAGAATACATCCAGCCCCAATATCACATGGCTGTAGTGGCTAGATACAATGACTAAGATAAGACAATAGATTATATTCATTAACTTGAAAACTTTATCCATAGACAATTGTTCAATGAGACGTGTCAACATGTTTACCAATAAGTGCTCATTTCAAGACAAAAAGGCAATTAGCTTGGGTTCATAATGTTTATCCAATGCATTATAATGTGCCTCCAAGTCTATTGCTAATGGTTAAGGCAAGGGATTTGGTGATTTGTCGTTATATACTAGAGGTTCATTATTGGACAAAGGGTTCACAGATGTGGTCACACCTCTAAATTTTTTTCGACTACTGAGGGCTTGTTTGGATTGTCTTATAAGTAGCTTTTCAAACGTGATTTACAGAATACAAGGTAAGTATGTGATAAGAGTTTTGTCTCGGCTTATGTGAACTTGCTTAAAAGTTCGTCGTGAACGGAGCTCCAAACAAGCCCTAAAACATATGGTTGTGCAACAAGTCATTTGAACAACAAATTATAAAGGATACAATGTTAGGACCCTTTACAAGGTATGGCATTATATGGTTCTCACCCACGAGCTAGATTTTCGCGCATGATTCTCTTAAATGTCCATATCAATGGTATCAAGGACTTATACTACCCTCCATTCTCTACTTCTTTCCCACGTTCTGTTCTCCTTTCCTCTTCCCATCTCCCATTCTCTTGCTTGTGTGTCGTTGCCCAGGTTTAAGAGTCTGGATGCTAGGTTGTGGAGCATGCTGGAATGTTGGAACCTATTGCAAAGGCATAGGACTTGAGTCTCACTTGATGGATCCTGAAGCTTTTAACCTCATGAGCTAAATTCTGTTGTGACTATCTTAGAGGTTTATATCATTGGCAAATTGGTATAAGAACCTTCTACAACTCTCTCTTTCCATTTTCTCTCCCATAAATCTCCTGCTCTCTCCTTTTCCTCTTGCCCGTATTGAAGTCAAGTTTTGGAGCCCTCTTTCCACTTGATCTCAACCATGCATGGTCGTCATGCTGTGGACTGAGGTGATGCTAAGACCCACTGCAAAATATGAGACTTAAGCCCCACACCAGAAGTATGGGATACGGACATCCGATTGGTATGGACATTAGGTTCTTCAATCTTGTGATCTAGCTTGAGTTATGGTTCTCTGAACACAGAAGCTACCTGTTAGGCTATGGCTCTCCTAAAGATTAATATCACTTATCAAAATGAATGGACTAAAATGCTCCATGTTTACAGATAAATAAGTTTTCAAAAAGCACACAATTTGAATCTGCAGCACCCAAGCTATCTCAAAATTGTCATTTTGCTCAAAATGTGGAGACAAGTTAGCAGTGTTGAACCAGCATTTTGCTTAAGTTAAGATGTGAAAAAGTTTATGAGCTTATGAGTGATATTTTCCTGCCCCCAGTACCCAGCTGCTATGGCTAAAAAACCTCAGGAATGATGAACCAACATGATTCAAAACATCAATTCTGTAACCCTTGGTAATCCAAAGAAAGGAGGCAAATCCCTCACTTTAACCTAGAATTTGGAAACATCGTAGACAAGCTTCAAATATGGATACAACATTTGATGTATTTAACGCAAAAGTTATCCGTTCAGCTCCAACATGTTGAGTGGTTTTGTGTAACAAAAGCCATATGAAGATAATCTAGAGATTTTTCATTTTCACTTTTTTTTTTTGGTGAATTCATTTTGAATTTATTACTACGTGATATATCATCCCAAAACAAATGAAGGTCCAAAGCAGCAAGAAATGTAAGAAGAGATGCCAAAATAACTATAGGGATGAAGGCAAATGTAAGAGCTGAAACATGCCTGAAATCCATGCACAAAAACAACTACTCTCAAAACTTGCCCATTTCGTTGTGGGCTACTCCCAGACTTGTTTGTGCCTCTAGATCCGTTTTCCAAGATAAGATTTGCTTTTGCCTCCAACGGATTGAAGTAAGAATTTACACTTGGAGAATGATCCATATTTGCCATCCGTTCTATAATAATAATAGGAATGCGCAAAGGATCCTCGAATATATACATGTCTTGAAGTGACCTATTGTTGATCTGCACTAAATTCATATTTGTCACAACCAGTTTGCACAAGAGAAGCATATAACACAGTTTCCGTTCAATAGGAAATGGAACGACTATAAAGCATTCTAGACAAGCAGCCACTCACCTTCATTTGTGCTATTCCTCGTCTATGAAGTTCAGCACGCATTGTTGCAGTCTGAGAAGGCTAAACAGAAAAGAGAGACAGCAGACCCAAAGAATTGTTTTAGTTAAGCAGACTTACATGCAGAAAATATAATGATTAATCCCAAATATAACAGAAGATGATCAAGTTTATGATTCTTGTACAAAATATATTAGATATTTACATCATCAGTTAACTTCCTCGGATTTAAAGATCTTCCATGTGTGCCCCAGCGCATTATTGTTCCTTCAACTCTGCTACTCAAACTCTGATGGGGCATCTCAGATATGGAGTGTACCATCCATATTGACCATTCAGATCTTCGATCAATAGCCCATGAATGACGTAGAAATTCGAGTATCATTGTTTTATTTTCCCTGGGTTAAAAAATAAAGGGAGGGAAAAGAAAATCATATCATTGCATCAATTTAATCCTTTAACATCATGTTAAAATTATTAGAGTGCCTCTTGTGACAAAAGAAAACAATCACGCTAAGACTTTATTTTAGTAATAAATGCGTCACAATATGCATAAACGGAAAAGCAGCTTCATTCAAAAGAAGTTAAAACTCTCTTAGACTGTAGATCAGGCTCAAGCTTGGCTGATAAAAGCAAGGAAATATCAGCCTAGAAATCAGGAAAGAAATTGAGGAATAACTTTTCCAGATACAATAAAGATCGGAATAGATGCAGGAATACAGAACAAGAAATATGAGCAACTATAAAGCTGCGACACTTGAGATAATTAATGGACATGTAATTACTTCAGTAATATATGTCAGCATACCTGTGAAATTTCAGAAACGTGTTCCACAGCTGTAAGAGCTGATTTCCCAGAGACTGATAAGAATTTAACAGATCGTCCCAAGATAAAGACTGAAACAATTTGTATGTATGCATAGCAATATAACCATTAGCTTTCTATTGAAGGAAAGGTAGAGCTACTACATAGAAATAAGTCTGAAAGATCAATAAAAGGGAGAATAAATAGCAAAGCATTCACACTGCAGTTCTTCTACCTCAGCACTGCCTTCTGAGCTGGTAGACAGTTGCTGTGAAAACCTACTGTCAGTAACGTCTAAATGTACCAGTGGAGAAGAATTAGCAAATTTTGTACGGTCAATTGTGGGATCCATCCCAGTAAGATCAATAGCTTGGTTGATTCCTTCGCTTAACCTTCTCAGATCTTCAAGGAGGATATCATGGGCAGCCATTAATGCTTTGATGAGCTTAGCCTGATTTGAGATTTGCCCATCAGTACAACTTACTACAGCAATAAAAAGGATTTCAAGGGGAAAAAAAAAGTGTAATGAGTTTAGCAAATAATATAAATCACATGCTTATCATAGCAGTATCTTCATAAAAGGAAAAATATTATTGAATAAAAAATCAAGTAGACTTAGATCATGTGAAATTTACTGCGATAAAACTTGCCTTGTTTGACTTAATAGAATTTTCCTCATGAGCACCTTCAGAAGACCCATAATCACTGGCATAATACAAGTAATCAATTATTAGAGCCGCAAAGTATGCAAAACTCTAAATTATTTCGATGCAACAGTGACCAGCATTATGATGCAAGCTTCTAAAGATGAAACTCTGACAAACCTGGGTACCTTCAGTCGGCTTGTGTGATAGCTAGCTTTTTGCAAACTGACATGAACACTTGTATCAACAAGGACAGCATGTGAAACATCAAAATGGACAGGACAATATGAATGTAACCCGAGAAGAGCTTTAGGGGGAATTCTATACTCATGAACTGAAGCAGAATAAGCATCTGGAAACGCCTGCATCTCAGCTCTGCACAATGATGCAAGCAGTTCCAGGGTTCACATCTTCCAATTGACAATAATTATTAGCAAGAAAATAAACTCCACTTCAATAAATATCCATGTTTTGAATTTCATTTGTTAAATATACCAAGAAGTGGGAATGGCATCATTGACTAACCCAATATCAGATGTAAGGGCCTGCATAAGCTCAAACTTCATGATAACAGCAGACGATTTTGCCTGAGAAAATAAAATCAATCATCACCCATTATCTTACGAACTAGAGGGAAAGAATCAAGTCCATAAGAAACATCGGTGAGCGTAACTGGAATTGATACACTTATATAAACTGATTTTGACACATAATTATGATGTACTTACATTATTGTTTGTTTATTGCCTAAGTTCTTGTGTGATTTGTTTCCTTTCCCAAGTTCTTTGCTCTGTTCATTATTTATGTTTTCATTATATTGTCTGAGGGGTCTTTCCACTTCTTTCAAGAATTTCAGTATTCATTTAACGTGAAACTATATCACTGTATCAAATTTATATTAAGTCAGGACATTTTTAGGGCTTTCAGTTGGCCACGTTGGAAAACCCCAAAAACATCACATGAAGCCTCAAACATACCCTTCTTTCTTACTTTTTTGGCAAGACAAAGATATCATGTTTTCAACAATCTTTCCTCTATTTTATCTGTTTTTAGCGTGTCAGCTACCTAGTTGATTTGTTCGACATAAAGAAACCCTCTCAACTACCTGCATATATACAATATCTTTCATATCAAACTATCACAGGATAAGACAATTACTGACCTCATGTCCTGCAAAAGAAAGATAGAATGAGATCATAATAGAAAGAACCACATCCTGCCTTGCATATTTGATTCGAAATGGTGGTGTTGAAAAACTGTTGTCTGCATCATCTATTTTCCAAACTGTACATAAATTGTCATAACCCACTTCAGGAGCTGCAGCAAAAGATCAAGATGGATTCTCAGATTTCACTCCACATTAATCGCAGTAAAAAGATAACCATCTGATGGACCAAGATACTTCAAATCAAACACAATAGGGCCACTGCCTTATGATATCAACAGCATATAGTAGGCTTGAAAAAGCCGGAAAAAGTTTTCAAAACATGAAGGGTAAATATTTTAACTTAATTCAGACTACAAGAATTTCAAGTAGTTCATGGTTGGACAGTACAAATTTATTCCCCCCAACCCCAGCAAAGAAAGAAAGAAAAGGAAAAAAAAAAACTGATAATAAAAAAAATATTTGTGAAAAAGCTCTGAAAAGCTCTACATGGCATTGGGAAATGGGATACTTTGGCTTCAGGTCATATAAAATTGGCAAAAGTCAATACCATTGCACCGTGCATGATCTGGTCCAGACTTTACAGAAGTTAAAAATGATGACAAATAAACAGCATCATGAGGATCACCTCATGACTCATGATACAAGCTTATCTTCTAAGACCCTAAAATTAAGGTTTTGCGTCATTTGTTTCCACATTCCATCTTTTCACAGGAAAAAGGAAAAAAAACACACACGCAAGCACGCGGGGGGAGAGAGAGAGAAAAGACTATCAAACAGGCCATTTATAGAACTCCTATTAAATCAGACAAAACATAAATATCTTTTTTTGGGAAAAGGAAGTCTAAGTGGCTATTGACACGAGAAGTATGATCATTCTAAAATACTAACCGAAATTTCAGAAAGTGGTAGTGTATGAATACATGATTTGCGCACAATTTTCAAAGGCTTGATTAATGACCTAGTAAAAATCATATAAAATAATTTAGAGTGCACCTGCATTGTGAGAATTAGAAAGGGAAGTTATTCACTCTGTGAGCCTCGTCTGTTAAGAAAAATTGATTGGCAAGCTCATTGTAAGCTTGTGTAAATAGAAAGAACTTGTTCATCATATGTTGCACCTAAGAACAAAATTGCGTGGAAATCACACACAAGCATAAATATACCAATCAAACAAGCACAAGCTCTCAGTGAACCTGAATATGTAGCTCCATGAATTAACCATGTCTAGCTACAGAGAAACATCTTTAATGAATCACTAATGTCTCAAAAGATTGTAAATATATTCACCTTCATACTGAACCACCCGTGCCGGAATCCCAGGATAGGAGTCATCGCCATCCTCCCATCTCAAAGTAACCTTGATTTTGTACCACCTACATTACATGACTAACATTTAAAAATCAAAAGGAATACAAAGAAAGTATTTGAAACAACATTCACCAGAACTAATCAGTTCTGCTGAATCTAGAGCTTACCCTTGTTCGAAAAGGTCTAGATTATGAAACCTATGAATGTAAATAGCAACTTCATGAACAGCATCCATCATAGACAGTAGATTTGCTCTTGCAGGACCACGTTGCTCGACACTGGGCAACCTTTTGGTCGACATATTCCTCTGATTCAGACCCATAAACCATCGTAGCCTCCGAATCCCAAACATGAGTGGCACTGGCAGACACAGTGATTACTAATATCCAATTCCCAAATAATCATTCCTAGTTGTTTCAGTGGAAGTTGAGCAAAACCCACAACTCCTGAACCAAAATGAACCCAATACCAAACTTCCCGCTCCCCTTAGTTTCTATGCTTACTAAACCCATCAGAAACCTCTCCTTTTTCAAAGATATATAGCTTTAATGTCAAGTTGCAGAGCAAATCTGTAATGTAGGTTTTGAGCTGAAGCGATTGACGGGAGAGAGTTAGGAAAAGTCGGGATGAAAATGGAGAAAAGGCAGCAGGAAGGAGAGGAAAGAACTAAGAACGAAGACGGACTTTTTTGTGTAATCATCCTTGTACCTCGTTGGCACACAGCAGGACCCAACCAAAAAAGAAAAAAGAAAAAAACATCATTTTTTCTTGTCAAACCCTACAGCAGCAGGTGATGATGATGGCATTAATGATAGTTTTTTCTTCTGTATTTTTTTTATTAAATTCCCCAAAAAGATAAAAATGGGAACTTTGAAAAGAGCACCACAGGTGGAAGCGCATGTCGTGTCAGTATAGTCATGCGGCCATGTTCAGCTCACGTTGTGACATTTTAACTGTGGGGATCGAAAATCACGGGACGTGACTCCGGCCTGGAAATTTTGGTCGGCATCATTATTCGTCTGATCATCCGTTGTCTGTTGATAGATAGATCCCTTAACCGTTAAGACATAAAAGTAAGCTTCTTTTGCTATTTGGTGCCATGGAAAATTGGCTCAAGGTAAATCCTAGTCCTACCCTCTCAGACCCCGTTTGATTCGCTGTATTTTCCTTTAAAAAAATGAAAATGGAAATTGTGTTCCAATGTTTGGTTGGCATGAAGAGTATTACTGTATTCATATGTACCAAACACAAATCATATCAAAATAATTATCTTCTAATTCAGTGACATAAAAACTTGAGTAAATGAAAGGTTTGTCTGATGCATATCCTTTTAAATTTTAAAAAAAAAAAGCAATTGTGCAACTTTTTCAACTAAAAGTAATACTTTTTCTTCCTCACTCAATTTATTCTCTTTAGCAAAACAAGAAAGGGGAGCTTTTAAGGTGTAAATTTTGGTCATGAACCGACAAAACACTAGCTTATAAAATCCATCCCTCCTCACAGTTTCATGTGGGAGAGATACTGCTTAATCAAAGTTCTTGAATTTACCCTAAATTAGTTAAAATTTGATAAAACTATACTCAATATACTGTTCGGTTTTAAAAAGGATATAATTAACTATTTTTTATTTATTTTTTCTCAATAAGTTTAATGCATTTCATTTGATCATAATTTATATCTTCTTACTGACTCAAATTGACTTGACTTTACCGAATAAACGCCTCAATAGGGTTTAGTCATTATTTGTCACTCCAAAGCTTTGTGAAAAGATGATTTACTAGGTAACAAGTTTACAAAAATCGATCAAATAAAAAATATACACAACAAATAATTTTTACACTTTATTTCAGTTAATTTTCTTTAAAAAGTAATATTAATATATGTTACTATAAATATATATCCTTGACTGAGCATTTTTGTTTGTAATTTTCTGCAAGACATATATAGCCCCAATAGATTCTATGATTTTCTCAAATCTACCTTCTTTTGACAAAATCCCTTATTAGAAGGCTGGAATTCTCTTTCATTAGATCAAGAAAAATTTGTGAACTTGTCTCCTGGGTCATCAACTTTACAGTTGTTTGAGGTAGAGATGTAAATATTACAATTTAATTAATTATTTCATAACAAAAAATTAAAAAAATATATAAAGAAAATGCCCTATTTGGGGAATCATTTGAAATTGGAATTAGTGGGTAATATCATGAACCATGAATAGTTAGTTTACGAAATTGGGCTAAATTTTAAATATTATTTTGATGTTTGACCCTTTATCAATTTTGCAAACTCTTGACGCAATTGAGCTGCCTTTAACGTGATCTTTCGGTGCTGGAAAAGGAGAAAATGACCTTATATTGTTCTTAGTTACAAGTTAATACTGCCTCTTGTTTTATGCATATTATTTAAAAAATTAGTTAAATTAATTATTTGTAGTAAATGTATAAATATTCTATCTAATCATATGTATTGAAATTATCAATAAAAATCCTCTTAATATGTGTAATTGATAGAGATACTTTAAAAAAATAGTTATAACTTTGGGATATAAAATGAATTGTGATTTTAAATTTAAGATCGAGGTGAACCTTTTATTTAACTCCAGTATTTAAGACTAGAGGTAGCAGTTTAGTATAGGGTGCAATCTTGCAACTTAAGGATGAAAAATAAAGTTAAAATAATTTTAAATACTAAATATTTATATCTCCACTATTATAAGGAACTTTTTTGACAAATTGACTACGCATGTTAATGGAGTTCATCAAGTACAACTTGAAATCGTATTTTTATAAACTTCCAAGAACGTCTTCCAATCAACTTAACCCTAATCCAAACTTACACTTAATTATTTCCCCATCTTTGTGGGTAATTTTAGAATAGGTTCATTAATTCAAGCCTTATTTTTCTCAAAATATATTATATTACCTTCGGTTCTTAATATAAGAACTAGTTGACTAATTTGAATAAATTAAGAAAACTAGTTAAGTTAGTTATTTATAATAAATAGATATTATCTTTCTTAAAATATCCTTACTAATCAAGTATATTAATTAAAGCTATCATTATTACAAAGATCAACTTAGAAAAAAAAATAGATAAATATAAAAGACAAAGTATATTTGAGTTTTATATTTAAGACCAAAATAAAAACTAAACAAATTCTTATATTAAGAAACAAAGATAATATTTTGAAACACTTAAAAAGCCATCTCGTGATATAAAATGGAAGGAGTGATTACAAAAGTAGGAGTATGATAGACATGAACATGGTAAATCAATAATATCCCTTTCTTCCCTCCATATCATGGGAGACATTAGAATCCATGGAATAATCAATGGAATAGTTAATAATTTTTGTTATTACACTTTATCTTTTTATTTTAAATATTTGAAATAGATTAATTTAATTATGATCCGTTGGAACATGATGCAATAATTATATTCTGAACTGGGATCATTTTTTTTTTTCATCCTTTAGTATAAATATATAACTTCTTGTCAACATTTAATAAGGAGAATACTATTTTTGGTACAATTTAAAGAATAAATTTTGTATCCAAATTTTTAAAGTTTTTTATTAAAAAAATATTTTTGGTTCTTCTCTATTTAAAGCTCGAATTTGGATTGGAAAAAAAATGAAAAGAAAAAGCGTTAAGGGTCCCCAACACAAGCATTGGTGATTGGTTAATCATTCTCCCAAGTCCCAATGACACCCCAAACTGTGGTTAATAATCTTTCTTCTTTTAATTTATTTTATTATTGGTGGCCAAAACACTGAGTATTTCCTAGTTTAAAATAGTAAATTACTTTTTTAACCATCAAAATAATAATAAATTACTTTGATCCTCATCCTGGTCAAAATAATCAGGAACAAGTTGTTACCACCCGTTACCAAATATTCTTTTACCGAAGGCAGAGCTGTGATTACATATTTAAACATATTAAAAAAAAAAGGTAAAAGCTAAACTAATTAAAAAGATAAGTGAAGCTATCTGAATTAACTGAAAACTGATTATATTAAGCATTCTTTTCCTTTTTGGCCAAAGAGATACTATTGTTTATTCAATAAAAGCAATAAGCATTATATAATCCTTAACTAACAATCATTTAGAACTTTAAAAAATTATACTACCTCATGTCCTAAATATAAGAGCTAGTTGATTAATTTGAGAAGATTAAGGAAATAAGTTAAGTTAGTTAGTTGTAATGAATAGATGTTGTCTTTCCCAAAATATCTTTGATAATCAAAGGTATAAATATGAGAGATAAAATGGATTGTGGTTTTATATTTAGAACTAAAACAAAAATCAAACGAGGTTTTATATTAAGGATCAGAAATAGTATATTATTATAACCATTATTTAATGAATATCGTACTAATTAATATTTACTGTAAATTTTTCAAGAATCCAGACCATGTAATAATTACACACACATAAATAAATGATAATCATCTATATCTAAAACTAATAGGCCAATTTTGATTTTGACCATATTCCTAATCATACAAGGAAAAGTAAACTTCATAATAGATAAAATATATCTTCTAGCAAAAACAAAAGATAAATTTTATCTATCAGAATTCACCAAAAATTATATCGATAACTGATCAATTTCTTAAAAACAACCCCAATTTCCTAAAACGCTAAGGAGGAGGAAAACCACTCTTATATATAGTAACCATTAATTAACACCACAATCATACAATCATATTCATCAAACTCAAAGCTTCATTAATCTTAATTCATCGTCAATGGCGTCCCACCCCAGCATCATAGAATTTCTCCCAACCCATGTCTTATCAGAAGTTTTAGCCACAGTTGCGTCTTCTTCCATGGCCGATCTCTGTACACTCAAAACTTGCTCCAAAGAGCTTCACAATCTTATTGAAGAAGACGACTTCATTTACCAGCGGGCGTGCATGCAGAAGCTTCCCTACATTCCATGGTTCATTACACCCCCAGAATCTTCCTTCCTGACTCGTTGCAGACAAAGCGGAAACCCAGAAAGCTTGTACAGAGAAGGAATGGTGCAATACTTCAGCCCTCTGGGGCTTCATGATTCTGGTCTGGAAAGATTGAAGGAAGCTTCAGAGAAGGGTCACACAGAAGCAAGATATGTGTGTGGGATGATTCTGCTGTGTAGTGAGGTTGAAGATGAGAGGAAACAAGGGGTTGAGTTGCTACGTTGTTTTCTGGGAAAACGGAGGTTTGTGGAGACATGTAGGAAGAAGGTGGATGCATGTTTAAGGATGATGTGGAAGAACGATCGTACTCGTACGTTGTTTGGGAATGGTCGTCGAGAGCGTTTGTGTGGTTCCAACATGTGCCGTGGCTTGCAAGAAATCGCAGGGTTGGAAAGTGGGTGGCCGGGGCTTAATGAAGAAGATGAAGGTGTTTCATGTGTGTTATGCAGGTGGGATTATGAGTTGCGTCAGTTCTCTAAGATATGTTGTTGAATCAAAGTGGATCAATGCTTATAATTAGAAGGTTTTGATTTACTTTTTGGCGGTAATAATATGGTTATTGTCCGTACTTTGAATATGATCTTAGGCGATTGAATATATTTGATACGTGATGTTATGCAAGAAAAGAAACGAGAAACTCTATCATTTTCGTTTTCTTCGTGTAATTGTTACCTTTAATGGTTGAAACTATATTTTCTGGTCCGTGATCTCGATGAGTGAAGAACAACTAAATTCCAGTCATGAAGATGATATCAGAATAAGAGTAAATAGGCTGTGTTCTTATTTTTTTTCAAGGAATCTCGGACACATTAATAAAACATAAGTTTTCGTTACTCAAATTTTTATCACTGACATCAAATTATCAACTCATCAGGGAAATAGCCACTCGTTCAATTAAGACTGCATTATATATTGAATATTTCCTTCCGCGCCTGTGCAAACTAAGAGACCAAAGAACTGTTGTCCAGCCAGATTTTTCATAGTATATAGGAAGAGTCTAGAAGAATAAATAAAAACTGAGAAAATTGCAAAAGAATGTGATTATTAGTAATGAATTACAAGTAGAATCTTGAAATCAAAATGAGCAGCAATATCATTCAAGATCAGTCTTGTTACAAATAATGTACTGTCAGCGCTCTCTAGGGTAAAGATTCTATAAACTCCTGCAATACTAGTAAAAAATCTCAAAAAGCGAAAAAGAACAAAGAAAGGGCTACTCCAGATCAATCAGCCTCCCCTTCTCCTTTCACTCAATATCAACAAGCAAGGGAAGCCTTGCTGGACCATCAGCATAATACAATAACCTCACTTATTTCAACTTTTTAGCAACAGGACCTATCTGCTCAGAATCCATCATCACCATGGATCTTCCACAAGCAACAAATCAATGACCTTAACCTCTATCACTTTTACTTGCATTATTTGACTTGCCAGCTACTTTCTCTATACAAGGTAAGCTCCAAGTGCCTCTGAAAGATAACCAGCTATGGAATAACCCTGAAACTGTTTCCCCTTTTCCCTAAAATCATCTTGCTCCATTTGATTACTATCTACAGGCCATTAGGTCGATCCATCAGGTCAAAAATTACATATTGAAATCACCAATGGACCAAGTTCACTCTCACAAGGCCAAAGAAACCAATCCGTCAGACGAAAATTGCTGATCAGATCACCAGTGGGCTGAATTCACTCTCCGAATCTTTCGTTGTGGTCTATGCTTCTCCACCACTGGAATAAGGTTTTCCATGAGCTGCAGGCAAAATTGCAGGAGATTCAGATTAGATTCATTGTCAAGATGCTAAAGGCAACATATTGGTAAAACTGAAAGCAAAAATCAGATGCCCATGACCCTAGTCTCACTTGGTTGCAAATGCCGCTCCTACGCCTAGGAGATTGTAAGGGTGTGAGACTCAATTCCCCAAGAACCACCCCCCCCCCAAAAAAAAAAAAAACCAACAAGAAGAAGTAGAAGGAAAAAACCCATCCAAACCCGCCAGGGGCAAAAATAAAAAGTCTCTGCCATCTCCCTAAAACCGTGCCTTTAATAAACCAAATGGAAAGATGAAATTAACATGGCGATTTTGCCATTACTCCAGGTACGAGTGTTTAACAGTTTTATTTTTGAGAAGTATTCAACCATCAAGAAAATGTGTTATGAAGCCAATTTCACAATAGGAGATTATTAAAAATGAACAACTCTGCCGATAAAACCAAAGGATGTAGGCAAGAACTTATTTGATTTCTCAAATATACAAATGCCATGTTCAGCGAATCAAAATACTGGCAGCCAGATACAATCACGCGGATCCTTTCTCATGGGATATGGGAATCATACTCCTAATTTCCAATTCAATACAATAGTAATGTGATAGATCTGGAAATTCAAAGATTAACATATCATTCCCCAGGACCTTTAGCAGAAGATCCAGGAAAGAAAAGCGTGTGGGAAAAAGTAACTCCAGTGGACAAGAGAATTATACTGACATTCATAACCGTAAGGGCAAAGAGGTGGGGTAGCAGTACGGTTCAGGTGTAGCTAAAGGTGGGAGGTGTTTGTACTTTGTAGTAACTTTTTGGTCTTGAAAAAAGCCTCTCCAGCCAAAAGGGGACAGGGAATTAGTCCTTTGGAAGTAAAAGTGTGGTTTAGGAGAGTTCTGACCCCTCAAAAGCCAGAGTCACTGCCTTGTGTGTCTTGCTTTCTGTTCTGTGTAACCTATACCTGTGATTTGTGTTGTATCTTGGCGTTTGGGTGTAACTGGGGTCAGGGTTTTGGCTAGAATCAATGTCAGCCTCATGGAACTGATTCGGCGTATTTTGTCCTAGGAATATCAAAACCCAGCATTTCCCCTCTATTTATAGCTGTTACCGTTTATTTTATTTCCAGTTTGAAGAAGTTTGCAGGTCTCTACCAATTCAGCATCAAAGAAGGTCAATTAATGGGCAGGAGGATGAGTGAACATGTGGAACAGTTAGACCAAGAGGTGATAGGATTGAAGGAAGTGTGGATTGTGGAGGAGTCGAACAGGGATGTTGGGACCGTTAAAGAGTGGATTTTGGAGATGAAAGAGGCAGTACCTCTACAGGGTGCCCAAGGGCTATGGCTGCATCTAGGGCCACTACTCAGGCCACTCCTCCTCGAAAGTATCACATCAATAACATTCCCCTTACATGATAGGCCTTATGTTACAGTCCTTACTCTAGGATTGGGAGGATCACTGTAAAAATAAAAATAAAAAAATTGAAATTTTATGTGTATGACTGGTGCAACAATGGAACCAAACTGAATTGGCATCTAGTTTACTAGGTGGACCGACTAGCCCCCTGTGGTTCCTATAACATTAATAATAACTATAAAACAAAGTCAAAAAGATAGAGAGAACCAGTTCAGATCTGGAATAAATGCACACCATAATATAATTATTATAAATGTGAGCCACATGACAAGTAATATATCTTCTTAGGAATAAAATTACCATTTACTACAAATAAGATATCTCTTTTTACATCACAATTACAGCTACAAATAAAAAAACCATTTTCGTTATTTTAAGGGAATGAGATCCACTTTAACATGAAATGTTTAACAATCCGACATACTTTTCAGACCTGCAGTTCCAAATGCCAAATATGCACTAAAGGCAGATTACATTTGATCCCAAACATATTACAATGAGTACTTAAGAAACGAACAGTATGATAATAGCTATAATGAGTACAATCCCAGGAGAACAATCTCAGTTATTGTATCATAAGGCGCTCAAGGAAGACACTACTCAAGGCTAGTGCCTCGCGCCCATCAGAGGCGCTGCCTTCAACAAGACACTTCTAGATGAGTGCCTTTGGTGCTTTTTCCAGCTTTCAGGGAAAGCACCCTGACCTTCGGCACTTTTGTGTGTTTGAAGCGAAGAAGAAGTTTATTTATTAGCTTAGTCCAAAACTTTAAAAGATACTGATAGGATACATTAGGAAACTACAAAATCTCTCAATCTTAAGCCTAGCCCAAGACTCAAGATATTTAAGAATAGAGCAAATAGTCGTAGTTATTCTTATCTTACAATATTTAGATTATTAGGTTTTAAATAAAGCCGCCACCCCCAAGGGACCACAGACACAAACAAGCACTTTTGGTAACCCATAGAACACATGTACAAGTGACATAAGGGTAAAATTATAAATTACAATTTTATAAGTGCACACGATATAATTATGAGTTATGACTTAATGATTCTTATGCTTGAGTAGTGATATTAGTGACTTAAAGGAGTGCATTTGATGATTATTTGATTTATGACTATATGATTATTATGCGAGAATAGTTCATCTCGTCAAAAATGTTGCTCCGAATTTACATTTATCGAGTTTTGTTTGTAAAGCATATATTTTCCTACTTTAGCATTTTGCTTCACTAGATCATGTGCCTTTTCTAACACCACATGTAAGGCATTAGCACCTTGTACCCGCCTATTATCTTTGACTACTTTGATCCTAGCCGATTCACAAGTGCTACAAGCATTTTTGCATGTAGTCCAAGCAGAGGAGGAGATGATCTACATACCTGTTTGAACCTCTGCTTCTCCTTTTCGGCCTGCATTCAAATCCGAATATTTCAAAAACTCTTGCAGAAATTAGATTCTAGGGACAGCAGTAAGATTAACATTAAAAAAATAAAATAAAATAAAATAAAATAACCAGGATAAAAGCTATAAAGGAACGTGAAATCGTCATTTAATTATCAGTATTTAACTCAAAGAAGAAAGGTAGAAAATCCATCGCACAGGCTACCAAAGAGCCAGCTTTACAGGCTAAAGTGTATTTGCAAACAAAAAAAGGAAAAAAGAAAAACTGTGTAGCGCACCTCATCTATGACAGCGTTAAAAGATATGAAATTTTAGTATCGTGTCTCTTCTAACAGAACTGCGTGCTTAATTTTCAAAAGAAAAATAGCAAAGCAGCACTTGAAGCTGCAGAGCGTGTGGACACGGTCTGTAACTACACAAGACACATGAATACGAAAATTTTTCAACTTCTACAAGCATACCATTTCACTCGATAGTTGTGCATTCTCTGCCTCGAGCTGTGTCACCATAGTCTCTAGCTCAACAGTGTAAGCCTGTAAAGAACGTTATACTGATCAGCTTTTATAAATCAGTTACCACTTGGGAAACAATCTGAGACTAAACAGGATAAAATGGAAGTTCAAACTAACATAAATCAAGAAAGCACAAAACACTCAATTCAACACCCTCTATAGATTAAAGAGAAAGCTAGTTCCCCGTTATGATATGACTTAATAGAATTTTCAAACAAATCATCATTTCAACGTAAATTGATGAAGTAACGGCATGCAAATGCAAATATGTATATACCGATTAAAAAAACGCATCAGTTTAATTTAATTTAAATGAGAATCATATCATATTATATCATTTAAGAAAAGAGGTCAAACAGATAAGGTGAAGTAACCTGCTTGCGTTCTCTAGACCTGGCTGCAGACTCTCTGTTTTTTATCATCCTTCTCTGCTTCTGAAGCGTGGCCCTATCAACGGGTTCCTCCACAATCCTTCGCTTCCCTCTTCCCGCTGATGCTGCAACTCCAACTACTGTCCCGTCAATCCCATTTCCAAAAACCTCTATGGACGACCCTTCCTTAACCTGCACCGGCGTTGGCATCGGGAACTGAGCGCCACCGTTGATGGCGGCGGCCGTCGCCGCAGCATCCACGCGGAAACTCGCATGGCCAGGTACTACGGTAGGAACCCCTCTGACATCCTCCTCTCTTACAGCTCCAGCCTTGGCCAAAAAATCCTCCAAAGTCATGGCCTCCAAACCCTCCCCTGCACCCATCCGCCTCTGATCACCACCCTCCACCATCTGCTGCCACACCTCCTCGGCCGTCTTGGTGCCCAATTCCGCCGCAGCCGCAGCAGCAGCAGCAGCCGCGGGGAAATTGGGGTCCGACGGGAGGTGCGCCGGGTTGGGGTTATTATTGGGATCGGATGAAGAAGAGTAATAGGACTTGAGGAGATCATCCATGCTCAAAGAACCCAAAGCCTTGGAAGGGTCGTCGGCGCCGGCGTTGGAATCGTTGTGGTTGTTAGTATTATTGGTGGTGTTGTTGGTGTTGTGGGTGTTGTTCTGGAGATCAGCGAGAATAGAAGAAAGGGAATATAAAGAAGACTGGCGTGGCAGATCCGGATTCGTCGTGACCAACTTCGACGACGCCATGCCGGTGCCGGATTTCTAGGGAATCCTTGAGAGGTAACTCCTGGGATTTCTCTATTGTAAAGTCCCACTTCAGTGTATGAGGCTGTGAGAGGGTGAAATCGCTGCTATTTCGGGGTCAGATTACAGAGCAAGAAAGAGATATATAGCTCAGAGAAGACGACTCGTGGGGCAGGGGAAAAAAAAAGAAAAGAAAAAGCAGTTTTGAAAAACACTGTGGGAAGGGAAAAAAATAAAATGGAAGTATGGAAGTTGAAGCAAGGAACGAACCCATATTTATAAAAAGAAAAAAAAATTATTGGTCCTTGATTTGCATTAAAAAATATTTTTTATGAAAAATTATCTTAATATATGCGATTAATAGGAGAATTTTTAAAAATTATAAATTTGAGAGATAAAATAAAATTTTTCTTTTTATGAAAAATAGATAAAATAAGTTGAAATCTTATATTTAGCACATAGAAAATACTTGAAAGCTATAAGTTGTACTAAAAAAATTAAATTGGATTAAAAAAATCAGGAAAAATTATTCTTTCACCTAGCTAGAAGGGAAATATATTTTAACCAATAAATCTGATGCATTATATTAGATTAATGAAGTTCGAGCTTTTTATTAAATCAAAAAATAATTTATTTGAAAATAAATAATTATCCTTCAATTGATAATCATTTATTAAAAAATTTATTTTTAATTAAAAATAAAGATTACTTTTCATAGATTTCTGTATTGCAAATTAATATTTAAAAATTAAATTTTAATGAGAAAACATCGATTTAATTAATTAAAAACTTTATGAATCCATGACAAATTTCTATCATGTTGCATGGCGCAGGAAGTAAGAGTTCGTTGGTCAAGGTGATAATTTTGGAATAAAATCTTTAGTAATTAATAAATTAATTTAAAACATTTTCACCTATAATAACTAGTCACTGAGATCGCACTAATACTTTAAAAACATATGGCAAAAAATTTAATACCGTGAAAAAAATAAACATTTCTTTTATATATATATATATATATATATAGGCATATATAATATTCAAAACTACATGACTAAATTCAAACCTCAGATTCAGTGTGTGTTTGGATTGGGTTTTACAACTATAAACGTGCCTTAGATAATGTGTAACCAGCATTGAAGGGTTTAGCTTTTTCTCCAAAAGCTTCTTGAAGAAACCTAGTCACAAGCAAAGCTCAAAATTGGAGCTTTTCCCCTTGAAAATGTGGAGAGACCAAGGTGGAGAGAGAAAATAATGAGAATGAGAAGAAAAATAAAGGTATTTGAGTGAGTTGTAATTTGATCCAATAACTTGATATTTTTTTCTTAAAAAGCAAAAAAATTAACTCATAAAATTTAATTATTTTAATTTATTACTTTTCTTGAATTTATCAAATTGTACACATTTGATATACTACTTTCTTTCTTTTTTTTATCTGAAATTTGATATACTACTTTCACTCCTTAACATATGATCTAAATAGCCTCATTTAAAGAGATTAAGGAAAATAAATAAGTTACTTGATTATATTATATATTATATGATCTATCTAAAGTATTTATGTACTCTATCGGTCATTAATATAAAACATATTTAACTAATTTGATTAGATTAAGGAAATTAGGTAAGTTAGTTAATTATAAGAAATATGACATATTTTTTCTAAAACATCATAATCATCTTTCTTAATATCCTCCATCTCTCATTTACTTGATTATGGTTAAAGGACTATCTATATAGGTAATTTAAGAAAAATTAATAAATATGAAAAGTAGGTCTTATATTCGAACCAAAATTAACTTAAAAATTACGTCCTATATTAAGGACCGGAAGAATATATCATTAGATTACATATTAGTTTATAATTTAAGCAAAATTAATTTTAAAAGAAGATAAATATAAGTACTTTAAAGTAATTTATTTAACTTTCTTAATCTTTCCAAATTAAATAACTAAATCTTGTTTTAATAATCAAATGTGGTAAGTTATAAAATTCATGCTATTTTTAATTATTTTACATCTAACTTTTTTTTATATTATTTATTCAAACAAGTTTCAATTTATCAAACTGACTTTTATAAAAACTAATCCAAATATAAATCACGTTACATTAACTAATTTCTACTCTAACTTCACCCAAAAAAAAAACTTCTACTCTAACTTACGTTTGTAAAAAATGAAATAAATTAAAAATCAGTTTTGTCACCAACAATCCAAATACATTCTTAATATTTAATTAGTCACAACTCCTTGGAGTTAAAAAAAAAAAAAATTTTTATATTGAATACATTTCAGACATAGCGGGCAACTATATATATACTACCTTCAATCGTTAATATAAAACCTAGTTGATTAATTTTAGAAGATTAAAAAAATTAGTTAAGTTAGTTATTTGTAATAAATAAGTATTATTTTTCCTACAATACCCTTACTAATCATGTGTATTAGCGAAAACTACCATTTAATAGAACATTTAACATGTGCAACTATTACAAGAATTACTTTTGAAAAAATGAATAAATATGAAATACAAAGTGAATTGATGTCTTATATTTAGAATCAAATTAAAAGTTAGACTAGTTCTTATATTAAGAACTAGAAATAGCATATACTACCTCCAATTCTAAATACAAAAGCTAATTGACTAATATGAGTATTTTAAGAAAATGAGTCAAATTAGTTATTTGTAATAAATATGCGTTATTTTTCCTAAAATATCCTTGCTAATCAAATGTGTTAGCTAGAACTATCATTATTAGAAGGAATACCTTGAGAAAAAATAGATAAATATGAAAGATAAAGTGGATTGGAATCTTATATTTAGAATCAAATTAAAAATTAAACAAGATCTTATGTTAAAGATCAATATTATTTTTTAGATGTTTCAAAAAAGTGTGAACTCTTGTTAAAAGTCAACATTTTTAGTAATGCACTGGTATCTTTATATAATTTTAAAACATATTTGTTTAAAAAAACTCTTAAATTTTAAAGGGTTGACCATCTGACATTAAAGTTTCTTTTTAACATATTGCATGGTTGCATTGACTTGTTCTTGAACTATTGTTAGTAGCAAACTGGGTTGAATTCATAAATTCATTTCCCAATTTTTTCTATTTTTATGTTTCTAACTCATCATATCAACTCACTCTTAACCTTATATTAATTTTTTGGATTTAATTATGATTAGTGACTTTATGTATGGATTTTAGAGAAATTTCTTTAACTATGAAGGTTGATGGATTTAATCTCAATTATTTACATTAGAATTATATGTTTAAATAAAATTGTTATCATTTTTTATATTTTAATTATTTAATATATGTTTTTATAAAAAAATTTCAAAAAAAATTTTCTAAAATTTCAAAATCACATGCTAGGAATGATTAAAAAATGTGTTGTTATTAACTTTTCAAATATTATTAATTATTATTAAAATATAGTAAATAAAACTGATTTGGAATGTAAAAATTCAAAGATTTTTTTGTGTGTGGATTCTCCCTATTTTTAATAGATATTTATTAATAAAAAATTCTTATGAATGTACAATCCAAATTCAATCTTATGATGAGTTTGGTTAAACCCGTGATGAGTTTCACAATCTCCATATATTAAAACTCTAAAATGAATCGCATCTAACATAATATATTAGCAGCATTTGGGATCCAGGTACTCGTATTAGCAATAGATAATACTACTTCCAGTTTTAAATATAAAAGTTAGTTAATTAATTTAAGGAGATTGAAAAAATAAGTTAAATTAACTGTAATAAATAAATGTTGTCTTTTCTAAAATATCCGTGCTAATCAAATATATTAGCTAAAATTATAATTATTAAAAGGACTACCTTAAAAAAATACATAAATGAGAGATAAAATAAATTAAAATCTTATATTTAAGATCAAAAATAAAAATCAAATAAGATTTTATATCAAGCACCGCATATATAGTACTACCTCCGGTCCTTAATATAAGACCCTATTTGACTTTTATTTTGATTCTAAACATAAGACCCCAATCACTTTGTCTCTCATATTTATACTTTTTTTTTAAAGTAACCCTTCTAATAATGATAGTTTTAATCAATATACCTGATTAGTAAAGATATTTTAGGAAAGACAACACCAATTCAAGACAAATAATTAACTCAACTTACTTCCTTAATCTCCTCAAATTAGTCAACTGGGTCTTATAATTAGGACCGGAGCTAGTATCTGTTTTCATGTACATTCCATATTTGCTAGGATTTAGGCGTATCTTTTACGAATCAAGACTAGCCAATCCTAATTAAGCCGGTACAAGATGTTTAAAAAACAAAAAACAAAATTACTCGTATTATTCTTCCACCAAAAGAAATTAGTATTCTTTTTTACCAGAATAAAAAATTACTATTCGAGGTAACAATTTTGGTGACATGATTCTTTTAAAATAAGACCTCAATTATTGCAGTGAAATAATTTTTGAAAAAAAAAAGTAATAAAGGGATTGATAATACAATGATTTTAATAATAGTAATAATAGCTAATAAAATAAGTAAAAGTTTGGGGGATTCTTCCAAATACATAATAATTATACCGTTTTTTGCGCCACCAATGATACCTTATGCATAGTTATTGAAAATTAAATACAAAATCCTTAAAGATAGTTAATTTAATTTATTGGTCTCGCCCACTAGTTTTCTTATATTTTTTATGGGTAAAAAATAACAAAGAGATAGAAGTGTGTGTGTGTTTGATACCCCACGATGTAGTGTTAAGTCAGATAATAAAATAATTATGAAATTAAAATTTAACCCAAACAATATTCATTCCAACAAATTAAATATGTTTTAAATTCATCATCATTTTATTAACGATGGTGGACTTAAATAGGTGGAATTGATTCTTCAATTAAGTGTTTGTATCATGTAAATGAAAAATATATATATTATCAACAAAGATAGCCTGTGCTTACTAAATGCCAAATATTGTATAAAAACAAATCACCATTGTTCTGTAATTTTACTGATAAAAATAAGATCAAATTAAGCCAATCTTTTGTTGAGTTTTGTTCAAATTAAACGAATCTTATTTTTATTGTTTAAAATTTTTTAGTTAAATTTTAAATGTTAATAAAAGTATATCATTTTTTTTTGCTTGAACAATTGTAAATAATATCCAAATTATCCAGTTGTTAAAATTAACTCATGTGACATTATCATTTTTTTTGGGTAAAATTAAGTGTATCCTTTCCTTCCTCGAAGACTAATCTCTCTAAAGATTAACTTAAATATTTGAAGGGTTTATTTTGTAACATACCTGAATAATGTTGAAGTAATTGGAAGCCGAAAGCAAAAGTTGCTAGTGGTTTTATCAAGGGAAGAGTATCCACAATAAATTAAACCAATAGCTTTGTGCGTCTGTTGACGAAAATATTAATTAATCACGACAAAATTGTTTTTCTGAAGAAAAAAAAAACGTCTCATTGTTAACGTATTTTTATTGCCAATTATGACTCTTTGTTGACTTAAAATTGGATGTTAGGTAATATATCATTATTTATCAGATACCACCAATTACTACCCTGCTTTTTAATATAAAAACTAGGTGACTAACTTGTGTAGATTAGGAAAATTAATTAAGTTAGTTATTTATAATAAATAGGTGTTGTGTTTTCTAAAATAGCCTTATTAATAATGTGTATTAATTAGAACTACTATTTGACGAAATATTTAACATGTGTAACTACTACAAAAACTATCTTGTAGAAAGATGAATAAATGTGAGAGATAAAAGGAGTAATTGGTACTCCTTTCATCCTATTTATATAGCAGATAGAGAAGACAGCATAAATGTATTGTTTTGTCCTTTATTTATTATAGTACAGATAGTTATATTTTTAAAAGATATATATATTTAATAAGGATAAAGTTGTAAATATATTGTGTTGATTTTAATGCAAAGTTGACACACCTTAAGGTTTTTTTTTTTATTTGTTTGAAATGCTTTGGAAATAGGACCAGATGAGTACTATACAACTAACAACGTCAAAGATTCCCATTTCATTACTTTGTTTTAAGTAAAATTGTATCTATCATCTTAATATTATTTTTCAAGTGTATTTATCATTCTGATCTTATTTTCTGTGCTTCTAGTGTTCTAAAGATTAGGTTGCCATATCTAACTAAAAAATAATATCAAGATATTGGATACATAAAAAAAATAAAATTAAGACAGTGGATGCACCTTTACCCTAATTTTTTTGGGAGGCTATGTCCATTAGGTACTAGTTCTTGAATTACTATAGTTAAGAGTATTAACTATCCCGCTCCTCTAATTTTAAATGCACGAGCTATATACTTATTTGAAGACATTGAGGTAATTAATTAAATCATTTTTTATAATAATTAAATTAGTTAGTTATAAAAATGTATTTTATTTTTCCATGTGTATATATATTTTTAATTATTTACATTAAAAACTACTTTCTTAATGAAAATCCTTGCAATTAATTGGGAGAGTTCAATAAAAAAATGATAAATCTGAGAGATAAAATAAATTAAAATTTTATATTTAAATTAAAACACATCTTTCAACCAATTTTTATATTTAGGATCAGAGAACATTAATATCAATGTTTATAAAATTTATAATAAGCCTCCGCCTTCGGTCTTTTACAAAATTTTGTGCAAAGTAAGAGGGCTCACTTTATTTGTTGATATATGAAGAATTAGTAAGGAAGAAGTCTAATATTGCTTGTTGGATGTATTTTAAAATTTTATTTCATATTATTATTTAATGGACAAAACTTGTTAAGAAAATAATTTCCGAATGCCTTTAATCTTAATAGAATGACCAGAAAATGTTTAAAAAGGGAGGAAATCCGAAGACATCTGCTAGTTTTTAAAATAAAAGGTGAAATATTATATATATGGCACCATCTTATTTTAGTTTCAATGCCATTTAAAATTAAGAGAAAATATTTAAAACATGATGAACATTTATCTCACTAAATATGGATTTGATGAAATGTTAATAAATATTTCAAAGATTAAAAATATTTTTATACAATTTTTTATCAACGTCAAATTTATATGAAGCCTTATTTTCTGTTTTAATTTTAAAGCGGGGAAGCTAGAGTTTGCTTGTCACGCGCTAAGGGGGAGAGTAGGAAAGAGGATGTAGAGTAACTCATCAGAACTAAAAATTTGACTTGGCTTTGCTGGGCGTCCCGTGCCGTCTGGAGGCGACACGACGCAACGCGTTTTAAATAAAATAAAATAAAAAATTAGGGAGAAAAAAGAAGAAGAAGACGACAATTATTTAAAAATAATTTCACTTCCGAGTCGGCCATGTGTTTTTCTAATTTTTGACATTTCAAGTGATTCGTCTATTACCTTTGTCCCTTTGCTTTGCTGGCTTTGCAGTTTATACAAAACAAGGACAAGGCCGGCTGCCCGGCCACAAAGGCACAGACAACTTTCGGTTTCATGCGGGAGTTTATTAATCCCTCTCTGGGAATCAATCAAAAACTATAGCTTCGTAGGATCTTTTTTAGTTTCTTTTTCTTATATTGTTAAATGTTAATCACTTCCACTTATTCAACTATCATTGGTTATCCTATTTTTTTCAACTTATTATCAAAAATTCTAAATAATTATACTTATACTCCTCTGATCCTTAATATAAGACCCATTTAACTAATTTGATTAGATTAAGAAAGTTAGGTAAGTTAGTTAATTATAAGAAAAGTGACACATTTTTCTTAAAACACCATAATCATTTTTCTTAATACCTCATCTCCCTCTTCTACTTGATTATGGTTGAAGAAGTATCTATAAGGGTAATTTAGAGAAAATTGATAAATATAAGAAATAGGTCTTATACTTAGGACCAAAATCAACTCAAGAATTGAGTCTTATATTAAGAACCGGAGGAGTATTAGTCCACCTTATTAGTACATACCATCTTAATTTTATGTTAAAAAAAATAGGTATTTTGTAGTACATCTAGTACCCTGAAATATTTTTTAGATGAGTCCAACATCCTGAAGTATTTTTTTTGCCTTGGTGCTGGGTGACCAAAAAATCTTTTTAGGTATTAAACATATCTAAAAAATATTTTGAGATGTTGAATGCACAAAAAAAATACCACACTGTGCTGAACATACCTAGAAAGATATTTTAGATTATTGGATTACTACAAAATATTTTAGGGTGCTAGATGCATATGAGAAAATATTTTGAGGCGGTGAGGGTGGCACCTTTGTCGTTAAAAAAGTTAGTAATTTTCCAACTGAAAAAATCATCATACATAAACGGACAAGCATTTTGTATCTTCCAATTGGGACCAGTGAGTAATGACAGTTGCATGATGAGAATCTAAGTTAATTATTCTGTCAAAAAAGAGACTTGAGAACAAACTACATAGCTTCTCACAAGAGAATGTCAATATGAGTCTCTTTTGTTCTTTTTAAGGAAAGAAGTGTAAATTGTCAAAAGACAAAATTTAAATTTAATTACTTAGGAATTTATATTTCCCTAAAAAAAATTAAAAGTATAATTAGCATATGATTTTTTTTTGCCAACTAACGCTAGATTATTAATTCTCCCATAAAATTTCATGAAAGAAATCATACTATATACTGCGCACAATATTACAAGAAACATGTATTATGATAAAATTTATGTATTTATAATAACGTTATATTATTGATGGCAAAAAAAAAAATCATATTATTATAGATTTAAAATTCTATAAATGTATATATCTTTGTTACAAACAAGCTATATATATTTATCATCGTATTTTTTAATGGAATCGTTATTATTGTAGAAGATTTTTTTTTGTTTTAATGGGTCATGCTCTCTTTTTGTAAGTTTACGTGTACCACTTTGCTTGGCTTCTCATCATCTAACTTTGCATGCATGAATCTATCCCTTTTCCTTTTTCACTTCACTGTATCTTTATTTCCCTCTTTCTTTCTCTCATTTTTTCTTCTATGTTAAGCATTGGGACACGTACGTACCTAATTAATCATATCCAATTCTTCATATCATGCATGTGAAGGAGTGTGAACGGATTTCACTTGTCATTAATAATTTAATCTCACACGATTATATCTTCTTTAGTACTACCTCCGATTTTTAATATAAGACCCTATTTGATTTTTATTTTGATCCTAAATATAAGATCCCAATCCATTTTGTCTCTCATATTTATACATTTTTTTTCCAAAGGCCCTTCTAACAATGATAGTTCTAGTCAATACACTTGATTAGCAAGGATATTTCGGGAAAGATAACACCTATTTAGGACAAATAACTAACTCAACTTACTTCCTTAATCTCCTCAAATTAGTCAACTGGCTCTTATAATTAGGACCAGAGGTAGTAATATCTACCCTGCCCCACTTCCTCAAAAAACTGCAAAACGAAAGGGAGAATTATAGTGAAAAAATTGTTAGGGTTTTCTGGCTCAAATGATTACTAAACTCTATACTCTCTCTTTCAAAAAATTTTAACGTGTAAAAAGTTTTTTTTTTCAACGTGAAGTCCTGAGTTTCAAACTTCAACAGAAAATATCATATGATGTATTCTCTCATCCTACAAAAAAGTTTTTTTAGTCCTATTTATTTATGATGCAGAGAAAAAAAAGAAATCTTTTATATAAATATATAATTTATTATTGTGTTGATTTGTTCTCATGTAGTATAATTTGTATTAAATAGGAATAAAATTAAAAATTTATTAAATTTTAAGGTAGAATTAATACAATTTAAGTTTTTTAAAAAAAAATTTGTATTAAACATGTTGAAAATATCTCATAAATAGGATCAGAAGAGGAGTATGGGTGTATGAGTTATGACAAAAAAAATCAAAATTTAATTAATTACTAAAAAGGTCATTAAATTTATCACTCACATAACACAAATTTATTCCTTAAACTATGAGTATTTTTTACGTAAAGTAAATTAATATATATTTTTCATTAGTAGTCCTTATAAATGAAATATTTATGAATTAGCTTTAAGTATAATGCTCCCCCGACCAAAAAAAAAGAAACTGAGTGCTACTATTTGGGAAAAAAAAAAAAGAAGAAAGATTAATCTTGCCTTCGTCTGCTAGAAGATTTATTTCGTTAAATGAGATCATTTTTTATGAATCATATATTGTTATTATACCCTAAATATCTGCATCACACAGCCAATTCTTTATTTCCTGACTATTCAAATTTTTTTCCCATGTTATTAAATAAATTCTAGTCTTGCCCCATATAATTTAATTGCTACCCCACTCACCTGGCTTCATTTTATCTTCTTTTTTTTTAAATAACGTGTTTAATAATTACAAAAAAGCAACTTTTTGGTAATTAAGGGATAATTAATTAAGTTCTAAATCCTGGAGGGATTAATTAAGGAGCATCATCATTAATAGAGAGGGTAAACTAAAAGGAATTAAACACGTGTGTGTGGGGTTAATTTGGGCGGTTCATTGTTTAATTAGCACAAGAAACTAACTTTACACGTTATAAAACGTGATTCATCTGAAAGTAAAATTAAAGTAGTTGTTATCAACTTTTATTTATATATACAAATCCGAAGGACCAGAAATAATAATAATGCCTAGAAAAAAAAATATTTCATGAGCAATAATGGAGATTGAGTAAGGCGGCATTAGAGTTATCAATTGCAACCACTTGGTCGGCGTTCCAAAGGCCCCACCTTTATGCGACTATAACATAAAGCTAGTTTGTCACGCTGCTAATTAACTAGCCAATAAATATATTTTTCCCATCTAAAAACAAAATTAAAAATTGAAATGCCCTCTTTGATCTAAGAATTATATAATTAATTTATATGTATTAAAAAATTGATTAATTATTTGTAAAAAAAATGTTTGTTGTTTTTCCCCCTAAAATATTCCTTTCAATACTTACTAGAAAACTCCCCTGCTATCTTATGCATCACCAATAGAGAGAAGCTTATTAAATAAAATAGATATAAATTGATTGATATTTTTATAATTTTATATAATTTAAACACCCGCATACAAATCTCAGACCTTATATAATGTGAAAGGTGGTGCTGTCATTGGAATAACTTGTCATTAAAAATTGATTAATATTTCAAGCGCTGTATGATAGTTAAATTCATCCTATCTTAATTTTTCTTCTGATTTTTCATTAATTTTCCATGAAGGTTGACGATTGGCTTTTGAAAATGGCTTATATTTGTTTATAATGATACCTATATATGGTTGCATCTATAATACTACCTTTGGTTTTTATTATAAGACCTAATTAATAAATTTGAAAAAATTAATAAAATTAGTTAAATTAATTATTTGTAATAAATATGTTATTTTCTCTAAAATACCCTTACTAATTATTTTTTTGATATAAACCATCTGGTATCCAACCGCGCCTTTTCTGAGCCCCAGCCTCTTTGGGCCAGTTGTACCCGAGCGATCAACTAGTCCGGATTCGGGCCGGGCGACAAGTAAAGCCCTCCCCGGTACTAGTTAGTAATACCCTTACTAATTATGTATATTAACTAAAACTATTATTTGATGAAACATTTAATATGTGAAACAAGAATAGGGACTACTTTAGGAAAAATTAATAAATATGAGAAATAAAATGGATTGATATCTTATATTTAGGACCAAATTAAAATTCAAAACAGTTATTATATTAAGGACCAGAGGTAAAGATACATAAGATAAAATAATAATACCATGACTAAAATACCACGAAATATATATATTAACACAGATATAAATAATCAAATACTCCTCCGGTCCTAAATGATATTAAAACATGTTTTAAAAGTTAAAGCCCACGATAATATTATGACAATCAAAAAACCAGAAAGGAGGCCCACATAATTGGGCCTAATCGGCGTTTAGAGGCCCATATTATATGCCCAAGGGTGGCAACTAACTGGAAAAGCGTGACCATTTCCGTTATGATGCAGCTGAGTAAAATCCCGCCAAAACGAAACGGAATTCAAGAAAACGATCATCTCAGTCTTGAAGAAGCTCACGATCTCGCCGTCAATGGCGTCCAATTTCCGACAACACGCCGTCGTTTTTATCATCATCGGCATCTTTTTCCTCCCTAGTGGCCTTAGCTCCATCCCTACTCAGGAACTAGATTCCATGCTCGACACTCTACGAATTCGAGGTTACGAACTCTTCTGCAACGCCATCGTCACCTCCGACCTCCAATTCGAGCTTCTCTCCGGCCAAAACAACACCAGAAGTCTCCGTTCCTACACCTTCTTCGCCCCCATCGATTCTTCCCTATTCTCTCTTGACATGACCCTGACGGCGTCGTCTTACATTGACACCCTCCGCTTTCACATTGTCCCTCACCGTCTCTCTATCACCAATCTCCTCAGGCTCCCTCCTGGTACTTCTCTCCCCACCCTCCTGTCTCGTCGTTACCTCAATGTTACCCAAAGCCCAGGCTCGGTCTCCGTCGGCGGTGTTTATGTTGCTTTCCCCGGTCTATTCTACGGACGGCACGTAGCTGTTCATGGCCTTAACGGCATCATCAGTCTTCGGTCGAGTGCTGCCACCGGAGCTGTCTCCGGCTCTCCAGCTGGTTTTCGTAATCGCCGGTCATCCCCTTCAAGAAGTGGTTCTAGTTCATCGGAGAGCCATTTGGTTATGGCTCCGAGTCCGACCTCCCGCCCTCCAGGGGAAAATATTCCACCAGCTAATAGAAAATCTCACGCTCCGCCACGTGAACCTAGCGATGCTAATAGCCATTTTCACGCTGCGTCGCCGTTTCATCAAGCGGTTCATCCTCCAGAGCCTGATGAACCGAATTCTCCGGATAATCTAATAATTCATGCACCGGAAAATAGCCATACGCATGCTGATTTACTCTTTAAACGAGCAGTTGACCCTCCACAATCCGATGAACCGAACCCCCTGGATAATATAATGATTCTTGCTCCGGAAACTAGCCAATCTCCTGCTAGCACCACTGAATCGCCGGCAAATATCTATGTTCTTCCGCCGGTGGTCTCGCATTCTCCAACTCCAACCTCTGAGTCACCAGGGTATCGTCATTCTTCGATATCTGTGCCACCATTAGAATATTCTGACCTGGAGGTACCGACAGCGATGAGCCCTGGTGTGTGGCTGCCGAACAAACATGGGGTTGCAATGATCGAAACCTTCAAAGGCGATTCAGATGAACTGATTAAAATGGGCCATTTTGTAGACGAAGTTCCGAAGATGCCTCAGCCGTTGATTGATGCAAAAGAAATGCCTGAAAACTATGAACCGTTGGATGGCGCCGGCCACTGTGTTGATCCAGATGTAGGGCTTGGATTGCAGCACTCCACTGATCAGTGCACGGCTTGCCGTTATGTTTGTGGGTGAAAATTTTGTTTTTGATGAGCCACAAAATTTTCTTTTGGGAGTTGGAAAAGGGGAAGCTTTTAGGGTCTGTCTTACATGATGTAAAGATTGATCATGGAATTGAAATATCAGGTTCTGGTAGTTGTTTGTCATTTGTCAATCACCACCATATCCCGAAATCTGGAAATTTTGTTCCGTAAAGTTTTCATCACCTGTTCAATTGTCAAAATATATGTGCTCGTTGATATTAAGTTCAGTAACCATAGCCAGTTTATGGATGAACATACCACAGTGAAAACTAAAAATTTTTACTTTGGCTTTACCTTATGTTACCTTAACTGTTATGTTTGATTCTGTGGCCTTGATCTGAGACTCACATTTCACCGGGCAATTCCAGTCTTAATGCTAATTCCATTATGTCATAATCTCGTTACCTATACGCTCGTAAGTTTGTATTGTTTTATTCACCTTCTGATGTTGAAATGGAAACAATAGACTTGCACATTTTGCCCACCGTTTTCTAAAATCCCCGACGTCGAAGTCCACCAATCGAAGTACATATAAGAATTGACAAGCGGATGATCTATTCTGCTTTGATAATCAAATGGCAATTCCCTTTTTACATAAATGATTGGTGATCCACTGGAACTGCTCTCATGCTCATGCCGTTTTCTTTTGGGGGGGGGGGGGAGCGTTGAAATTACAATTCTTCTAAGCCCTCCCAGCTCCCATAGATAAAGGGGAAATACGGGGTAAGAATTTGACTTGGGGGAAGATATATATAATAAGTAAAACCTATATCTGAGAAAAGAAAAGCAAAACTCTGGACAAACAGGATTATTAACGATTTTGAACAATCTAAATCCAATCTAAATTGTCAAAACTAATCTTCATCATAACCGGCATACTCCATGTCTGCATCACCATCCCCATAATCTGGTAATTCTTGTTCCGCATCTGCCGCACCATTGTCAAGTGGTACAATATTATCAGTCTCATCCGCTGCTGCCACCAACGGAGGTGCTTCTGTTATTTTTACCTTCATGGATTTCAGCTTCTCATCGCTGAAGAACGAAGAATACGGTTTGCCAACCTACAGCACCAAATTGTTAAGTTGCTCCCCAGGTTCCAGTATTCAATTCGAATCACAATAAAACATCAGAACATTTTCATTGTATTGCATGTACTAAGCATCTGAATGACTGACTACACAGAATATCACCTTGAACAAAGCGTCTCTCTTCTCAGCACTTTCCACAAGCTTATTCCATCGCTCACTCCTCCTCAATGTTGAGGCTGATCCAACCACCTATCAAAAGAACCAAGACTTAGATGACCACATTAAGATGCATGTAACAGAGGAAACTTGGGCATTGAAGGTACAATACCAACACTGCAGACTTTGCCCGAGTTATACCGACATTCATTCGCCGGTCATCCTCTAAAAACCCTATCCCTTTCTCCTTGCTTGCCCTGACACAAGAAAAGATTGCGATATCCTTTTCACGTCCCTAAAAGACAGAAAAATGCAGCCTTTAATCGCACATCAGATGTGTGAGCCATGTAAGATGAAAGTTACCCCTCATTCAAACTTGACTAATACACGTAGCATCTCCTTCCCTTGAATTACTCTAAAGTATAACAATTTATAACTATAATTCAATGATTCAATCCAGGCACTGGTTGTATTCATCTGAGAATGGAATATCTTAAACATGAATCATTTGAAAGCCTTTCAAATATGCACCTTCCCAGGCATCTTGTATTCCATAGTCATCTATTAGAACTATATTCGCAATAATTCTTAGGTTATATTATGAATTAAATAATCTATTGTTAAAATTTTCAAGGCATAGTTAAATAAGTAGTGAGGACTCAATCTCTCCATAAAATCACTGCCTTATTTGTGTGATAAAATTGAGCTGGGTTACCTGGCAACCATCAACAGTACATATGTCCACTACTTTCTCTGCTGACACTCCAAACTCCTCTTCAAAACGTTTTTGCAAGAGCTTTACTTGTTGGCTATAGGGAGAAATTATCGCAAGGTTACCAGACTTCAGCACTGGATATAATGTTACCAGCTTTTGATATAGGAGCAGAACGAATTCAACTTCATTGGAGTTAACCCATGAACCACTTCCAGCTGGCCGGGCCTCTTGTCCCTCGTGTATATCAAAGAAGCAAAATGGGCCAAAGCAACAGTACTCATGCCAGTCTCGTTCTGTCCGGAATTTGACATCTTCCCCATCTTCCAGTGAATCTTCATAGAACTCTCTAGAAGGAAAGCTTCTAATCTGTTGCGAGTCACACATCAGAATACTTGTCACATAAATTATCATAAATAATAAGATGCAGGATAACTGTATACAAATCCGCAGATGAAATCCTGGAAACTCAAGTTCAACTCCGCTATAATTTCTATTATTTGCATAATTTATAGGGCGGATATAAGGATGGGTATTAGAATAGAAGATATCCCCTAGACAACAACAAAAGGGAAAAAAATTGAGGGCCAAAAAAGCCAGCAGCAATTCAATCTCACTGGCCATATGAAATAGGGGATCCGTTGAAACCTGATAACTGATTGTTCCAACAATAAATTACAGCAAGACTTCACTCTTACTGTTTGAAAGGAAGGAGGTAGGTGAGATATCTTCCTGACAACTCTGGCTTGGAATTTGTTTTCAGATGGCCATTATATCAAGCTCAAGTATTCATTCACACATGAACTGTAAGATCACGTATATTCACAGTCCATTTTCTGAATATGCCGTTAATGTACTGACCTCAGGATGCATTCGGTATTGAGTCTTTAACATTATCACAGGATAGCCAGCCTCTTTCAATCTTTCAACAAGCTTTTTGCCATACCTTTGATTCAAGAAAATAAACGCACAAATTATATGAAGTGAATGTTTTAATCCAAAAAACTAAAATGGATAAAGTTGAGTATCACTATCACTGGGGAAAATAATCCATACCCATGATTCTTTGCTGCCTCTGAAATCACAGTTGCTGGTAGTTGAGCTGGATCTCCGACCTGAAAGGAGTGGAAAACGTAGCCCACAGTCAGGACAGGATGAGGAACAACTATGGTTGAAATGCAACGCTCAGCACTTTTAATTTCTAAAAACTAGTTTTATTTATTTATGTTAATGAATGAAACCGTGAGAAGAAGCGGGAAAAAATACAATATGAAAATAATCCTTCCACTTTATCAGGCACTGTTTTACATATTAATCCTCGAGGTGAATTCTGAATCTCAAACTTAAGCAGCATGTCAAATGTTTTAACAATAAAATATATGAACCAATGAAAACTGAGCATAATTTGAATTATTTTCTTTCAAGCATGATAATTGCAAGTTAAAATACTGATAAAAACATAAAATATAGAGTAGGTTTTTCTAATGCAGCAACAATAAAACGTACCAGAAAAACTTTTTTGCATTGATTGGCCAAGGGAACAAGAGTTGCAGGCTCCACCTATTCAAGGGTAAATGTCATACTTCATACAAGATATAAATATAGAATAACCCATATTCATTTTGTACTTAGGCAGACGAGTTACTTCATGCTAAATATCCCACCCAGTGGTAGCAGAGCAAATTTATCAAGATGACCCTAAGATCTACAGCTGACAAGATTTACATGTGTCAGCCTGCACAGACAATGTTGATACAAATGATAGTAGAAAACAAAACGAAATTAGTTCAACAACACTACACATAATTCAACGTGTTTCAT